>NW_027362052.1:0-7500 GCF_039654945.1 Dendrobates tinctorius | reverse complement strand
AGGGTTAGGGTTAGGGTTAGGGTTAGGGTTAGGGTTAGGGTTAGGGTTAGGGTTAGGGTTAGGGTTAGGGTTAGGGTTAGGGTTAGGGTTAGGGTTAGGGTTAGGGTTAGGGTTAGGGTTAGGGTTAGGGTTAGGGTTAGGGTTAGGGTTAGGGTTAGGGTTAGGGTTAGGGTTAGGGTTAGGGTTAGGGTTAGGGTTAGGGTTAGGGTTAGGGTTAGGGTTAGGGTTAGGGTTAGGGTTAGGGTTAGGGTTAGGGTTAGGGTTAGGGTTAGGGTTAGGGTTAGGGTTAGGGTTAGGGTTAGGGTTAGGGTTAGGGTTAGGGTTAGGGTTAGGGTTAGGGTTAGGGTTAGGGTTAGGGTTAGGGTTAGGGTTAGGGTTAGGGTTAGGGTTAGGGTTAGGGTTAGGGTTAGGGTTAGGGTTAGGGTTAGGGTTAGGGTTAGGGTTAGGGTTAGGGTTAGGGTTAGGGTTAGGGTTAGGGTTAGGGTTAGGGTTAGGGTTAGGGTTAGGGTTAGGGTTAGGGTTAGGGTTAGGGTTAGGGTTAGGGTTAGGGTTAGGGTTAGGGTTAGGGTTAGGGTTAGGGTTAGGGTTAGGGTTAGGGTTAGGGTTAGGGTTAGGGTTAGGGTTAGGGTTAGGGTTAGGGTTAGGGTTAGGGTTAGGGTTAGGGTTAGGGTTAGGGTTAGGGTTAGGGTTAGGGTTAGGGTTAGGGTTAGGGTTAGGGTTAGGGTTAGGGTTAGGGTTAGGGTTAGGGTTAGGGTTAGGGTTAGGGTTAGGGTTAGGGTTAGGGTTAGGGTTAGGGTTAGGGTTAGGGTTAGGGTTAGGGTTAGGGTTAGGGTTAGGGTTAGGGTTAGGGTTAGGGTTAGGGTTAGGGTTAGGGTTAGGGTTAGGGTTAGGGTTAGGGTTAGGGTTAGGGTTAGGGTTAGGGTTAGGGTTAGGGTTAGGGTTAGGGTTAGGGTTAGGGTTAGGGTTAGGGTTAGGGTTAGGGTTAGGGTTAGGGTTAGGGTTAGGGTTAGGGTTAGGGTTAGGGTTAGGGTTAGGGTTAGGGTTAGGGTTAGGGTTAGGGTTAGGGTTAGGGTTAGGGTTAGGGTTAGGGTTAGGGTTAGGGTTAGGGTTAGGGTTAGGGTTAGGGTTAGGGTTAGGGTTAGGGTTAGGGTTAGGGTTAGGGTTAGGGTTAGGGTTAGGGTTAGGGTTAGGGTTAGGGTTAGGGTTAGGGTTAGGGTTAGGGTTAGGGTTAGGGTTAGGGTTAGGGTTAGGGTTAGGGTTAGGGTTAGGGTTAGGGTTAGGGTTAGGGTTAGGGTTAGGGTTAGGGTTAGGGTTAGGGTTAGGGTTAGGGTTAGGGTTAGGGTTAGGGTTAGGGTTAGGGTTAGGGTTAGGGTTAGGGTTAGGGTTAGGGTTAGGGTTAGGGTTAGGGTTAGGGTTAGGGTTAGGGTTAGGGTTAGGGTTAGGGTTAGGGTTAGGGTTAGGGTTAGGGTTAGGGTTAGGGTTAGGGTTAGGGTTAGGGTTAGGGTTAGGGTTAGGGTTAGGGTTAGGGTTAGGGTTAGGGTTAGGGTTAGGGTTAGGGTTAGGGTTAGGGTTAGGGTTAGGGTTAGGGTTAGGGTTAGGGTTAGGGTTAGGGTTAGGGTTAGGGTTAGGGTTAGGGTTAGGGTTAGGGTTAGGGTTAGGGTTAGGGTTAGGGTTAGGGTTAGGGTTAGGGTTAGGGTTAGGGTTAGGGTTAGGGTTAGGGTTAGGGTTAGGGTTAGGGTTAGGGTTAGGGTTAGGGTTAGGGTTAGGGTTAGGGTTAGGGTTAGGGTTAGGGTTAGGGTTAGGGTTAGGGTTAGGGTTAGGGTTAGGGTTAGGGTTAGGGTTAGGGTTAGGGTTAGGGTTAGGGTTAGGGTTAGGGTTAGGGTTAGGGTTAGGGTTAGGGTTAGGGTTAGGGTTAGGGTTAGGGTTAGGGTTAGGGTTAGGGTTAGGGTTAGGGTTAGGGTTAGGGTTAGGGTTAGGGTTAGGGTTAGGGTTAGGGTTAGGGTTAGGGTTAGGGTTAGGGTTAGGGTTAGGGTTAGGGTTAGGGTTAGGGTTAGGGTTAGGGTTAGGGTTAGGGTTAGGGTTAGGGTTAGGGTTAGGGTTAGGGTTAGGGTTAGGGTTAGGGTTAGGGTTAGGGTTAGGGTTAGGGTTAGGGTTAGGGTTAGGGTTAGGGTTAGGGTTAGGGTTAGGGTTAGGGTTAGGGTTAGGGTTAGGGTTAGGGTTAGGGTTAGGGTTAGGGTTAGGGTTAGGGTTAGGGTTAGGGTTAGGGTTAGGGTTAGGGTTAGGGTTAGGGTTAGGGTTAGGGTTAGGGTTAGGGTTAGGGTTAGGGTTAGGGTTAGGGTTAGGGTTAGGGTTAGGGTTAGGGTTAGGGTTAGGGTTAGGGTTAGGGTTAGGGTTAGGGTTAGGGTTAGGGTTAGGGTTAGGGTTAGGGTTAGGGTTAGGGTTAGGGTTAGGGTTAGGGTTAGGGTTAGGGTTAGGGTTAGGGTTAGGGTTAGGGTTAGGGTTAGGGTTAGGGTTAGGGTTAGGGTTAGGGTTAGGGTTAGGGTTAGGGTTAGGGTTAGGGTTAGGGTTAGGGTTAGGGTTAGGGTTAGGGTTAGGGTTAGGGTTAGGGTTAGGGTTAGGGTTAGGGTTAGGGTTAGGGTTAGGGTTAGGGTTAGGGTTAGGGTTAGGGTTAGGGTTAGGGTTAGGGTTAGGGTTAGGGTTAGGGTTAGGGTTAGGGTTAGGGTTAGGGTTAGGGTTAGGGTTAGGGTTAGGGTTAGGGTTAGGGTTAGGGTTAGGGTTAGGGTTAGGGTTAGGGTTAGGGTTAGGGTTAGGGTTAGGGTTAGGGTTAGGGTTAGGGTTAGGGTTAGGGTTAGGGTTAGGGTTAGGGTTAGGGTTAGGGTTAGGGTTAGGGTTAGGGTTAGGGTTAGGGTTAGGGTTAGGGTTAGGGTTAGGGTTAGGGTTAGGGTTAGGGTTAGGGTTAGGGTTAGGGTTAGGGTTAGGGTTAGGGTTAGGGTTAGGGTTAGGGTTAGGGTTAGGGTTAGGGTTAGGGTTAGGGTTAGGGTTAGGGTTAGGGTTAGGGTTAGGGTTAGGGTTAGGGTTAGGGTTAGGGTTAGGGTTAGGGTTAGGGTTAGGGTTAGGGTTAGGGTTAGGGTTAGGGTTAGGGTTAGGGTTAGGGTTAGGGTTAGGGTTAGGGTTAGGGTTAGGGTTAGGGTTAGGGTTAGGGTTAGGGTTAGGGTTAGGGTTAGGGTTAGGGTTAGGGTTAGGGTTAGGGTTAGGGTTAGGGTTAGGGTTAGGGTTAGGGTTAGGGTTAGGGTTAGGGTTAGGGTTAGGGTTAGGGTTAGGGTTAGGGTTAGGGTTAGGGTTAGGGTTAGGGTTAGGGTTAGGGTTAGGGTTAGGGTTAGGGTTAGGGTTAGGGTTAGGGTTAGGGTTAGGGTTAGGGTTAGGGTTAGGGTTAGGGTTAGGGTTAGGGTTAGGGTTAGGGTTAGGGTTAGGGTTAGGGTTAGGGTTAGGGTTAGGGTTAGGGTTAGGGTTAGGGTTAGGGTTAGGGTTAGGGTTAGGGTTAGGGTTAGGGTTAGGGTTAGGGTTAGGGTTAGGGTTAGGGTTAGGGTTAGGGTTAGGGTTAGGGTTAGGGTTAGGGTTAGGGTTAGGGTTAGGGTTAGGGTTAGGGTTAGGGTTAGGGTTAGGGTTAGGGTTAGGGTTAGGGTTAGGGTTAGGGTTAGGGTTAGGGTTAGGGTTAGGGTTAGGGTTAGGGTTAGGGTTAGGGTTAGGG
Source organism: Dendrobates tinctorius (assembly GCF_039654945.1). Taxonomy (NCBI): domain Eukaryota; kingdom Metazoa; phylum Chordata; class Amphibia; order Anura; family Dendrobatidae; genus Dendrobates; species Dendrobates tinctorius. Next base: position 3,752 of record NW_027362052.1, on the reverse strand, counting down.
TTAGGGTTAGGGTTAGGGTTAGGGTTAGGGTTAGGGTTAGGGTTAGGGTTAGGGTTAGGGTTAGGGTTAGGGTTAGGGTTAGGGTTAGGGTTAGGGTTAGGGTTAGGGTTAGGGTTAGGGTTAGGGTTAGGGTTAGGGTTAGGGTTAGGGTTAGGGTTAGGGTTAGGGTTAGGGTTAGGGTTAGGGTTAGGGTTAGGGTTAGGGTTAGGGTTAGGGTTAGGGTTAGGGTTAGGGTTAGGGTTAGGGTTAGGGTTAGGGTTAGGGTTAGGGTTAGGGTTAGGGTTAGGGTTAGGGTTAGGGTTAGGGTTAGGGTTAGGGTTAGGGTTAGGGTTAGGGTTAGGGTTAGGGTTAGGGTTAGGGTTAGGGTTAGGGTTAGGGTTAGGGTTAGGGTTAGGGTTAGGGTTAGGGTTAGGGTTAGGGTTAGGGTTAGGGTTAGGGTTAGGGTTAGGGTTAGGGTTAGGGTTAGGGTTAGGGTTAGGGTTAGGGTTAGGGTTAGGGTTAGGGTTAGGGTTAGGGTTAGGGTTAGGGTTAGGGTTAGGGTTAGGGTTAGGGTTAGGGTTAGGGTTAGGGTTAGGGTTAGGGTTAGGGTTAGGGTTAGGGTTAGGGTTAGGGTTAGGGTTAGGGTTAGGGTTAGGGTTAGGGTTAGGGTTAGGGTTAGGGTTAGGGTTAGGGTTAGGGTTAGGGTTAGGGTTAGGGTTAGGGTTAGGGTTAGGGTTAGGGTTAGGGTTAGGGTTAGGGTTAGGGTTAGGGTTAGGGTTAGGGTTAGGGTTAGGGTTAGGGTTAGGGTTAGGGTTAGGGTTAGGGTTAGGGTTAGGGTTAGGGTTAGGGTTAGGGTTAGGGTTAGGGTTAGGGTTAGGGTTAGGGTTAGGGTTAGGGTTAGGGTTAGGGTTAGGGTTAGGGTTAGGGTTAGGGTTAGGGTTAGGGTTAGGGTTAGGGTTAGGGTTAGGGTTAGGGTTAGGGTTAGGGTTAGGGTTAGGGTTAGGGTTAGGGTTAGGGTTAGGGTTAGGGTTAGGGTTAGGGTTAGGGTTAGGGTTAGGGTTAGGGTTAGGGTTAGGGTTAGGGTTAGGGTTAGGGTTAGGGTTAGGGTTAGGGTTAGGGTTAGGGTTAGGGTTAGGGTTAGGGTTAGGGTTAGGGTTAGGGTTAGGGTTAGGGTTAGGGTTAGGGTTAGGGTTAGGGTTAGGGTTAGGGTTAGGGTTAGGGTTAGGGTTAGGGTTAGGGTTAGGGTTAGGGTTAGGGTTAGGGTTAGGGTTAGGGTTAGGGTTAGGGTTAGGGTTAGGGTTAGGGTTAGGGTTAGGGTTAGGGTTAGGGTTAGGGTTAGGGTTAGGGTTAGGGTTAGGGTTAGGGTTAGGGTTAGGGTTAGGGTTAGGGTTAGGGTTAGGGTTAGGGTTAGGGTTAGGGTTAGGGTTAGGGTTAGGGTTAGGGTTAGGGTTAGGGTTAGGGTTAGGGTTAGGGTTAGGGTTAGGGTTAGGGTTAGGGTTAGGGTTAGGGTTAGGGTTAGGGTTAGGGTTAGGGTTAGGGTTAGGGTTAGGGTTAGGGTTAGGGTTAGGGTTAGGGTTAGGGTTAGGGTTAGGGTTAGGGTTAGGGTTAGGGTTAGGGTTAGGGTTAGGGTTAGGGTTAGGGTTAGGGTTAGGGTTAGGGTTAGGGTTAGGGTTAGGGTTAGGGTTAGGGTTAGGGTTAGGGTTAGGGTTAGGGTTAGGGTTAGGGTTAGGGTTAGGGTTAGGGTTAGGGTTAGGGTTAGGGTTAGGGTTAGGGTTAGGGTTAGGGTTAGGGTTAGGGTTAGGGTTAGGGTTAGGGTTAGGGTTAGGGTTAGGGTTAGGGTTAGGGTTAGGGTTAGGGTTAGGGTTAGGGTTAGGGTTAGGGTTAGGGTTAGGGTTAGGGTTAGGGTTAGGGTTAGGGTTAGGGTTAGGGTTAGGGTTAGGGTTAGGGTTAGGGTTAGGGTTAGGGTTAGGGTTAGGGTTAGGGTTAGGGTTAGGGTTAGGGTTAGGGTTAGGGTTAGGGTTAGGGTTAGGGTTAGGGTTAGGGTTAGGGTTAGGGTTAGGGTTAGGGTTAGGGTTAGGGTTAGGGTTAGGGTTAGGGTTAGGGTTAGGGTTAGGGTTAGGGTTAGGGTTAGGGTTAGGGTTAGGGTTAGGGTTAGGGTTAGGGTTAGGGTTAGGGTTAGGGTTAGGGTTAGGGTTAGGGTTAGGGTTAGGGTTAGGGTTAGGGTTAGGGTTAGGGTTAGGGTTAGGGTTAGGGTTAGGGTTAGGGTTAGGGTTAGGGTTAGGGTTAGGGTTAGGGTTAGGGTTAGGGTTAGGGTTAGGGTTAGGGTTAGGGTTAGGGTTAGGGTTAGGGTTAGGGTTAGGGTTAGGGTTAGGGTTAGGGTTAGGGTTAGGGTTAGGGTTAGGGTTAGGGTTAGGGTTAGGGTTAGGGTTAGGGTTAGGGTTAGGGTTAGGGTTAGGGTTAGGGTTAGGGTTAGGGTTAGGGTTAGGGTTAGGGTTAGGGTTAGGGTTAGGGTTAGGGTTAGGGTTAGGGTTAGGGTTAGGGTTAGGGTTAGGGTTAGGGTTAGGGTTAGGGTTAGGGTTAGGGTTAGGGTTAGGGTTAGGGTTAGGGTTAGGGTTAGGGTTAGGGTTAGGGTTAGGGTTAGGGTTAGGGTTAGGGTTAGGGTTAGGGTTAGGGTTAGGGTTAGGGTTAGGGTTAGGGTTAGGGTTAGGGTTAGGGTTAGGGTTAGGGTTAGGGTTAGGGTTAGGGTTAGGGTTAGGGTTAGGGTTAGGGTTAGGGTTAGGGTTAGGGTTAGGGTTAGGGTTAGGGTTAGGGTTAGGGTTAGGGTTAGGGTTAGGGTTAGGGTTAGGGTTAGGGTTAGGGTTAGGGTTAGGGTTAGGGTTAGGGTTAGGGTTAGGGTTAGGGTTAGGGTTAGGGTTAGGGTTAGGGTTAGGGTTAGGGTTAGGGTTAGGGTTAGGGTTAGGGTTAGGGTTAGGGTTAGGGTTAGGGTTAGGGTTAGGGTTAGGGTTAGGGTTAGGGTTAGGGTTAGGGTTAGGGTTAGGGTTAGGGTTAGGGTTAGGGTTAGGGTTAGGGTTAGGGTTAGGGTTAGGGTTAGGGTTAGGGTTAGGGTTAGGGTTAGGGTTAGGGTTAGGGTTAGGGTTAGGGTTAGGGTTAGGGTTAGGGTTAGGGTTAGGGTTAGGGTTAGGGTTAGGGTTAGGGTTAGGGTTAGGGTTAGGGTTAGGGTTAGGGTTAGGGTTAGGGTTAGGGTTAGGGTTAGGGTTAGGGTTAGGGTTAGGGTTAGGGTTAGGGTTAGGGTTAGGGTTAGGGTTAGGGTTAGGGTTAGGGTTAGGGTTAGGGTTAGGGTTAGGGTTAGGGTTAGGGTTAGGGTTAGGGTTAGGGTTAGGGTTAGGGTTAGGGTTAGGGTTAGGGTTAGGGTTAGGGTTAGGGTTAGGGTTAGGGTTAGGGTTAGGGTTAGGGTTAGGGTTAGGGTTAGGGTTAGGGTTAGGGTTAGGGTTAGGGTTAGGGTTAGGGTTAGGGTTAGGGTTAGGGTTAGGGTTAGGGTTAGGGTTAGGGTTAGGGTTAGGGTTAGGGTTAGGGTTAGGGTTAGGGTTAGGGTTAGGGTTAGGGTTAGGGTTAGGGTTAGGGTTAGGGTTAGGGTTAGGGTTAGGGTTAGGGTTAGGGTTAGGGTTAGGGTTAGGGTTAGGGTTAGGGTTAGGGTTAGGGTTAGGGTTAGGGTTAGGGTTAGGGTTAGGGTTAGGGTTAGGGTTAGGGTTAGGGTTAGGGTTCGGGTTAGGGTT